>NC_056729.1:357034555-357062055 GCF_019279795.1 Protopterus annectens | reverse complement strand
AGCTGGAAGATACTGAAGTTATTAAATGTGCACTTGCATTCAAGTCCTTTGTTGATGGCATTGACTTTTCTAAATACCAACTCTCCAACATGATTGCTATGGATGAAACTGCAGTGTTTATGGGCCAAGGATCTCAAACAACAATTGATCAGAGGGGTGCCTCGTCAATCTACATTCCCTCCACTGGTTACAAGAGTGCACGTGTTACCTGTATTTTGGCAATTCGTCTAGATGGAAAGAAAATCCCATCTCTAATCATTAGTAAGGGCAAGAAAGATAAGACTGAACGTGTTTCAGGCATTTACATTCTTGAAACCGAAAAAGCCTGGTGCACACAAGCAGTTATAAGGAAGTGGGTCGATGTAATTTTGCCACATGTTTTGCGAGGTGGCGAAAGAGGTCTGGGATTCAGCCAGCACTCACCACGCTAAAGAAATGAAATTCCTAGCATGGAGGAGAATAGATCAAATAATGATTCCCGCAGGAATGACTGCCTATCTCCAGACTCTTGATATTGCAATAAACAAGCCATTCAAGGACCATTTGCGCATGTAACGCAATGACTACATTGAAAATAGAATGGAGAGAAATCACCATGGAAACTTTGTGAAGCCTAGCCTGCAAGAAGTCATGACTTGGGTGAAATATTAATGGGATAAAATCACTGACAGCTGTGTTGCCAGTGCACTACGAGCAGGCTACTTGGACAAGCAGAGCTCATTTAAGGAGAGGTCTATTGCTAGACCTGACAGATTGGGGCCAATGGTGCTACAGGAAATGGAGTCACAAGAAATTCAGGCCAAAATTCAGGGGTTGGGCACTTATGACAATGTTCCAGAAGAAGATGACATGACTGTATTTGAATAACTGTGAAAGCCAAGGTGCAGATATTCTGAAGTTGAAATGTTTGTTTGTTGCACTATTTATATAGAATTCTCAAACAACTGTCAACCCGTTATTAGAACTGTTGTCCAATAACAGAAAAGTACAAAATAAATGTCAATTTGTGTACATGAATAAATGAATAAAGGTCGATTGTTGTACGGTGCGGGTAAATAAGGAATCCCAAGTAATCTCCGTGGTATCCCCGAAGTCTCAAAACAACCCACTAAAGTGTAGTGGGTCCAAAAACAAAACAGTATAGGAAACTTCTCCTAGTGGAAGTTTTTCAGTCCATATATTTCTAGTTAATCACTGTATATTAATCAGATCAGACAATAGTAGTAGAAGTAGTGAACTTAAACTCGTCTTAAGTCAAAATGAAACAAAAAATAATAATAGAAAATATATAATTGTGCAGCATTACTAAGTATTCGAAAGTAATCCAAGCAAGGCAGGCAGTCTGTTTCCAGTCGAAAATCCTTTATTAAGTACACAGACAAGCGATCCAAGTAAAACAAAAATGGAGTAATAATTTTCCTCACAAGCTTTCTAAATATATATATATACTTTTTATCAGACATGGGAGTAGATTATTGTGCTGTAAAACAAAGTGTTATTGGTACACATGTTAAATTAACATCCCTTCCCCCATCAGTGTGACATTCAAGCTGGTCCTGCCCTACTTAGTAGCTGTCATAATAATATATAACCCTTATGTACTGTAAATAAAATTTATAATGATGTGGTACCTCTTATTTAACCAGATTATTAAGTAGATTATTAAGTCTGTGATTTTTATCCAAGACAATATACTACATGGCTGGAAATAAAATGAACTAAGGTTGATATACACACACACACACACACACACACACACACATATATATATATATATATATATATATATATATATGATCACTGTTTACTGACTGCCAATCTATACATAATGCTGCCAGTAAATGATTTATTTTTGTTTTGGTGTAGTTTCCTGTATCAAAAAGAGTCCTAGGTGTATGTGTATATATATATGTATATATATATATATATATATATATATATATATATATATATATATATAAATGCTCACTGTTTACTGACTGCCAGCCTATACAGAATGCTGCCAGTAAAGCATTTAGCACTTCCCACCCAACACTCAATGCAATATCTTTCTTTTGGAACTGTTTATACTCAAGGCCTAAGAGAGGCAGACACAGAGAGATACACATACAGACGCACACAAATGTGTGCTTGCATGCACACACATATATACAAGTCTCAAAATGAGTCATATAGAACTCACAGCACTTAAAAAAATAATTGTGGGTGATGTGTGAGTGATTAACAAATTTGGAGGCATCCTTCTCATCTAAAACCATGCACAGTGAGCGTCATACCCTTCCATCCTCATCTGTACCGCTTCCACATTTTCAGTAAAGTAACATTAGAATGTCATACGGTGAGGCCATTAAAAATCCCTACTGAAGCCTCCTAGAACTAGTAAGAATAAGTCTCAATGGAACTTGTCCATCTCGTTTCCTACACACATGCCTGCAGCATTAAGTGACCTAGTCAGCTTTCTCCCAGTCTTGTACTACTAAACACTCTACTAAGAAAAGTGTCTTAGTGACTGATGGCCCATCTATTAGGCATACTGACCCCCGACTCAAAAGGCTGGATAAGGATAGGGTTACAGTCAGCTGTCTTTTAGGTTCTAGGATTTCTATCACATACATTGCAAACAGTCTGCATACTAAATGTTTTATATTTTGACTTTAGTAACATGTATAATGTTACCCTAGAAGAAATACCTGTTTTATCTTTGTATACTGTGTGGAATTCTTTCTTCACCAAGAAAGACACCTAGGTATAAAAAAAGATAATTGGCTTCAACAACTGGATGAATATTCAGTGTCATTCAATGGTGGGGTTATGTATTTATCACCTTGGGATGAGATGATTTATAGTCCAAGTGTAACTTATTTTCAAAGGCTTCCACATACTGTCTGAAGTCTTTGCTTCCCCATAGTGCCTCTTTTAGGCAGAGTCCAGTTAATGGACCTTCCAGTGTAGCAAAATCATCAAACTCCAATATGGACCATGTTAAGTAATTCTTCTCAGTGCCTTAAGTCTCAGCAACAACTTGTTGATCTTTAGGCTGTCCTACATCAGGAACTTAAATTAAAAAAAAAAACCTCCCTACCTCCATCCTGGATTTTCCACCTACCATGTATTCAGCCTTGATGATAACTGCAATGGAGTCACCATATTTGTCAAGGATTATATCACCTCCAAGTAGATTCCCCAAGATGCACAAACAGAACTCATATAACTCCAGGATCACAGTAAATAAGACAAACTATCAATGTACAGCCTGTTACAGGATACCCTCCATGTCCCCAGATGATCATGTTAACTCCCTAGAAGTATTAGAAGAGCTCCTTATTAATAAGAACTCCATTATTTTGGGAGATTGTAAGTACCCCAAATTTAAAATATGTTTCCAAGGTAGGGTATGCACAGATGTTCTTGGACTTAATTAAAAATTCTCTGGAACAGATAAATAATAAACCCACCAGAAGATATAATATTCTAGATCTTGTCCTCATGAATATAGCCTCTGTATGTACTATTCTCTTGGTCTTTCCTCCCCCAGTCCATTTACGTTTGACCATAAACTTGCAGCATTTGCCTTCAAAATCTCCAAAGCCCCTGAAACTATATCTCTGAATTTAAGGATTTCAGGTGGGAAAAGCCTATAAATTTCTATGATGAAATTTCAAACTTCACATTGACAGCACCAACTCAGGCAATGACACAGTAATTACCTTCAGAAAGGAGTTCTATGCCACTTGGGTGAATGCATAGATTTAATAGTTTTAAGTAGAACAAAATACAATGAAAATGCAGACAAACCACTATGGTAGTCCTTCAATGTAAATAAATTATGCAGCAAGAGGGAAAAAAATCCTTAAATTATACAGCAAATCCAAACCCCCTTCTAACAAGGATAGTATAAAAATATTACCAGGGAAATGAAAAATACTATTATGTCTAGTAAAACAACTCATGAACATAGGATAGCTTCTGAAACTAAGGATAAATGTAAGTCCTTCTTTAGCTATGTTAGTAATCTAAAAAACAATACCCAGCAATGCTCAGAACTTATCCTAAACAGGACTGCCCACTCAGACCCAACAGACATCACCAATATACTAGAAAACAAGTATAGTGCAAATTTCACCTGAAATATCTATCCACACTCCATGTTTGCCAAAATCCTTTACACCTCCAATTATCACCAAGAAACATGTTCTGAAGGTGCTATCAAAGATATAAATACTTCCTCCATGAGACCTGATGACATTCCTGGATATTTAATAAAAAGCACCAAACATGCCCTCGACGGACCTCTCCTCAAACCGTTGAACCTAAGCTTAACCAGGGGATGTTTCCTGGATTATGGCATACTGTAGTGATGATGCTCATCCACAAGGGCAGCCTCACCACAGACCCTGGTAATTATAGTCCTATCATAAATAGCACCAAACATGCCCTTGACGAACCTCTCCTCAAACCGTTGAACCTAAGCTTAGCCACAGGATGTTTCCTGGATTATGGCTTACTGTAGTGATGATGCTCATCCACAAGGGCAGCCTCACCACAGACCCTGGTGATTATAGTCCCATCATAAATAGCACCAAACATGCCCTCAACGAATCTCTCCTCAAACCGTTGAACCTAAGCTTAGCCACAGGATGTTTATTGGATTATGGCATACTGTAGTGATGATGCTCATCCACAACGGCAGCCTCAACACAGACCCTGGTAATTATAGTCCTATCATAAATAGCACCAAACATGCCCTTGACGAACCTCTCCTCAAACCGTTGAACCTAAGCTTAGCCACAGGATGTTTATTGGATTATGGCATACTGTAGTGATGATGCTCATCCACAAGGGCAGCCTCACCACAGACCCTGGTGATTATAGTCCCATCATAAATAGCACCAAACATGCCCTCGATGAATCTCTCCTCAAACCGTTGAACCTAAGCTTAGCCACAGGATGTTTATTGGATTATGGCATACTGTAGTGATGATGCTCATCCACAACGGCAGCCTCAACACAGACCCTGGTAATTATAGTTCCATCAGCCTTACAAGCCTGATTCACAAAGCTGTGGAATGCATCACAACTGAGCTCATCAATTACGACATCACAAATCTCATTAGGCTAGACCCTCAGCAGTTTGACTTCATGAATGGGAGTTCCTGCCTATTAAATCTAACTAGCTTCTTTGAGAGGGCCACACAGGCTTTTGTCAGCAGTCATAGTTTTCACGCAGTGTATTTTGACCTAGTCAAAGCATTTGTCAACATTTGTAGCATACTAAAGACTGTAAATGTAGATTCGTAAATGGTAAGATGGCTAACAAACTGGTTAGAACATAAAACTTACACTGTTCATGTGGCAGGGGCATCATCCTAAATTATGAAGGTAAGATAAGCAGTAGAGTCACCTAGAGCTTTATACTGAGACTTCTCCTTTTCACCAATTACTTCTCTGATCTCCAAACTGAAAACCAGGACCTCTGAATAACTAAGTTTGTAACTCATAGCAGACTGGGTGTTATTGTCAATCCCTCCTTTGACACCTGTACCATTTAGAAAAAGTTCTGAGATTTCTCAGATATGGGCTGAGACTGAACTAGGTCAGGATTAGTGCTCTACCCTGGTTACCAAATAAAACTTATCCTAACTAGTACCTGATGTACTGAAAATGGTCTCAAATTAAACATGAAAAAGTATAGTATCATCTTGTTTGGCAAACAATTTCTCCTCACAACATATAGCATAGACCATACTCCACTGCTAAATGAAAATGTAGTCAGGGACTTGGGTTGATAGCTCCTTTTCCTTTAATCATCTTGTGGCTACTATAGCCAGAAAATCCTTCTACCTAGCACAACTAATAGCCAAGATCTAAATATTAAATAATTTCCTCATTTTTGGCATTGATTAGATCAATTAGAGTATAATCCTCTTTGGGATATACCTCACTTCATTTATCAAACAATTACAGAAGCTACAGAGTTCAGACTTAAAGACCCTGAAGAGAGGATAGAAGCTATATCCATTTAGTCAGTATCATATAGACTCTTAAGGAACAGTTTGTGGCTTGCCCATTGTACCATAAGAAGTCTTGTTCATAGGTTCATAAGTAAGTACTACACTATCAGTCTACAGACCATTACAAGCTTAACCAATAAACCATGTTCAAATGCTCCCCCCAGCCTCAAAGAAGAAACAAGTCAGGATGGGGGAGATGTTGATGCTGCCCAACCAGTTATCTAAGTTTACTTTGAAGTTAGCAAGGGAGTTATTCTGCTTGACATGTAGTGGAAGTTCATTCTAGAGGTTGGAGATAAGCAAGGGTATAATTCTATCATGACAACATTTCTTACTTACTTATTTATTGATGATGTTTTAGGTCCTTTTACTTGGTATTTTAAGATACATTTGCTCTGTGAATGAACAGGAGGACAAGGTGTGCTGGGACTTTCACAAATCAAAAGGCTAGATGTAGGTTGGTGAGGGGGGCCCTATATGAGACTCAGTACATGTAGAGTGCTATAAGTCCAGATAATGGAGGATTTTTAGGCCATTCATCTTTCAGTTAGGAATCTCAGACATCTCCCAAGCTGAGTGAGATGTTTTAACAAATACATGCCAATAGGGGTATTACATTCAATAGTGGGTCTGATAAGAGATGAATAGAGAGGAAAAGCCTTTAGAAATCAGATAAACCAAATAAGAGACTTTCTGAACTACTGCAAAAACATGATGGCCAGAAGACAAGGAATTATCAACAAGAGTGCCTAGATCACTTATGATGATGTCTGAATTGAAGGGTGTGTGGCCTATATGGTGTGACATGGAAGTATTTTGTTCACCAAAATTAGTTATATCACATTTTTAACATTTAGTTTAAGACCATTGTTCTTAAACCAGTTGTTTACATAATCTAGCCCATGTGGAGCAATTGAATGAATAACAACCAATTTACAGTCATTTGCAAACTTAAATAAATGTAAGTCAGGAGTGTTGGCCTGAAAGTCAGAGAAATAGATGCCACATAGGAGAAGGTTCAACACTTAGCCCCGTGATACACCACCGGTAACATTTTTGCTTTCAGAAGTGGCACCTGTAACTGTAACCACATGGGTTCTCTCAGACAAACAGTTAGCTATCTATCACACAACATATGGATTTGTATCCAGACTATAATATGTAATGCATAACCACTACTCACTGCTTTGGAGACTTTTTCAGTGAAGTTAAAGAAGTTAAGCAGGTAATACCTGCCTTTGATAGAGCTGAATAGATGAGGCTCCAAGATGAAGAGATTTCCAATGTCCACATTAATGAGGTCTGGTAAAATATGCTCTTCAAGCTTCACATATAAAGTTACTCAGACTAATGAATCTGCTATAGTTATCTGGGTCAATACTTGGGCCATTCTTTTATAATGCATTCCAATGGCTGTTTTTTTTTTTCTGGTTTTGAGGATGTAACCAGTGGGTAGGCCTAGACTAAATAGATTAAGCAGAAATTCAGGTACGCAGTATTTGATTCTGATAATCAGGTAACCCATATGTTGTCAGGGCCCATGGAAGAAGTGATCTTAGCTTTAGAGAAGCCTACAAGAGCTTTCCATAGAACAACGAGATCTCCTTGAAAACTCACTACAACACTGATACTCTGCCTTTTTCAGTGAGCATGGTATGCATGCCAACTCATTTCTCTGCAAAACCTGTAAACCACTAATGCAACTGCTATGTCCAGGCTCTTCCATCATAGTCATGTGTGTTCATTACCCAGTGCTAACTGTTGCCCAGGTTACCGGGGAAATTCTCCTACATTTTGGTTGAGTGCCATAGAATGTTTAAACTTCACTTAAGCTATCACTGTCTCAGACAGGTGGAACCTCAGTTTAACATCTGAAGGATGGCACCTCAGAAATGCAAAACCCCGTCTCAAATGAAATGTTTGTTTATATCAACCTTATGTAAAAATTAAAGGCAGCAGTATACTATACCATACAATAAAACAGCAGGAGAGAAAAAGTATAAATAATATATGTTTGTATCTGATCTTAATTTCATAGGCCAAATGCAGCCCATTCCAGAAGTGAATTCTATTAATTTTGTGGCTAGTTTTAGGTTCCATGCTGAGCAGTGGGTTTGATGTTTCTGGAAGTAATACTGTTAATAACTCTTCATTTTGTATAATAGAAGTATAGGTAGCATGAGCTGAAAGTGTTTCAAATGAGCATAAATGTAATTTATAAAATTAGAAATGCTATCACAAGTGGATAATAAAGATTAGAACATTATGATAGGGGTATACGTTTGGAAAAAGCACCCTGAATTAATTTGCACATTTCATAAAGCTCACAGAGCTTTGAATTTTTGCCACTGAAATGTAAAATGGTGATACTGAGACTTCAGATGCAATGACAATATTCTTTATTGTAAGAGAAAGGTTCATTACTTGTATAAAACTGTAGTTTTATCAAGCTGCAAAAGCTTTGGATAATTATAAAAGGTATTAATTTCATCAGCAAAATGTTTACCTTCTGTACTCTAAAACTGAATCAGCGGTGATTCATTTTCCTTTACAATTGCAACGTCTCTCTCAACTGTCCAGATTTTCACAGAATGTCCAGATTTTTGCCTCATATTTTTGGTCTTTTCCTCATAAAATCTAAATAATGACATACATTTGAGTTTCAGACTTCATATCCTTCAGAAAAATGATTGCTAAGACAAATGTTGTTATTTAACTTTCTGGGTTTATAAGAGCAGTATTTAAAAATCTGTTCCTATTTTTAGGCCTCTGTCCCCCCATTATGTCAGACTTTGGCTAGATTTCTTGCACTAATAGATTGAGTGGTATGAACTGCAACAATTTCAGCTTTAACGTCTGGTTTTGTAAATCTGGGTTTTCTGAACTTTCTTCTGTAAGATAGACTGAAGTATAGAAGTGTGCTAAATTCTACATGGTATTCACACAGTGTAATACTAAAACCTCATCAGCTAAAACATGTCTCCCTCGTCATCAGCCGAAACATGTCTCCCTCGTAGTAGGTTTCATCCAGCTCCCAAAATAAAAAAATACATAAGTTTGCAGTATAGCTCAGTTTAAGCATCATTTTTGAGGAGACTGTAGTTCTTTTGTATTCAATAAGAGATGAGCATTGCCCTAATACCTGTACCACTACATTCATTAACTTTGTCTGCGCTGAGTAACTTAGAATGTTGTGATCAACTAATTATTATAGGAGTACGTAAACAATGCAAGCAATACTCATTTGTAATTTTTAGAACATTATTTCAAAACAATACTTACAATTGAAATACACACTGAGCCAGGTGGAGGAGGGGCATTGATTACAACTTTGATCTGAGATATATAACAATAAGTATCCTGGGTTTTTATTTTGCTTATTTTTACTACTTATTGCTTCTAGCAATTTATATACAGCATTTTTTATTGCCTGCTGCATACTTTTTACCTTATTTTATTGCTATTAACTAATCTGCATGGTTACACTAAAATTGTCTGCCTTACAGGGCCTGATAAATAAGGTTTTTACTGTCACACTGTAAATCTTTTTAGCTAGTTTCACTGTGTGAAAGGTATTAACAGGAAATTTTCTCTACTTGTTAAGCACCTGTTTGCTTGTTCTGATTTCCTGCCGAGTGTATCATATAGCAGATTTGTTTGCCGTTAAAAGCATTCTGTAGAGTCTCCTTGCTCCTTTATCTGTTTAAAAACTTTCATTTTGTGGCTCACTGCTGTTCTTCTGCTGTGATAAACATTTCTGTAGTGTTTACTGTCTAAAAGAGTGTAGGCTAGTAGCTGTAGTATTGTTCCCCACCCTCTCTCCCTGTTGGTGTCTTGCTGTTATACTTGGTGGCTTTGCAGTTGCCTGCCCCTACTATAAATTTGATGTGGGACACCCCTCCCAGTCTAGTGTCATTAGTTCATTCTACCTAATACAGAGAGAACATTTGAGAAGGCCAACCCACTTAGTTTCCTAACATTGAATTATCTTCTGCTTCTCCTCTCTCCCTTTCCTTTACAAAAAAAACTTTGCTAGAATTGACTACAACTCTGATTTGAGATATATAACAATAAGTATCCTGTTTTCCTTTTTTTTTTTGCTTATTTTTACTAGTTATTGCTTCTAGCAATTTATATATAGCAATTTTTATTGCCTACTGCATATTTGTTACCGTATTTTATTGCTATTAACTAATCTGCATGGTTAAACTAAAATTGTCTGCCTTACAGGGCCTGATAAATAAGGTTTTTACTGTCACACTGATTGTAAGGCTTTTTAGCTAGTTTCACTGTGTGAAAGGTATTAACGGGAAATTTTCTCTACTTGTTAAGCTTCTGTTTGTTTGTTCTTTTTTCCTGCCAAGGATTGTATCATATAACTGATTTGCTTGCAGTTAAAAGCATTCTGTAGCGTCTCCTTGCACCTTTATCTGTTTAAAAACTTTAATTTTGTGGCTCACTGCTGTTCTTCTGCTGTGATAAACATTTCTGTAGTGTTTACTGTCTAAAATAGTGTAGGCTAGTAGGTGTAGTATTGTCCCAGTTCAGATTTGTTGTCTCTGGGCCTGTTTGTTTTTGCAGTGGCTGTTCTGAGCACATGGCCAGACCTTCTTGAATTAGCAGAAGCCTTTCTTTACCTTTGTGGCAGGATTATGTTGATTGGCTGCTGGCTGGTGGAGGTTGGATGGTCTAGGGCTTGGAGTAAGCACTCATTGGTTCTTTTGAGCTTTTTAAAAAAATGTTGTTTAAGGTTGCATTCTCTGGTATTTAAGCCCTAACTTTGAGAGGATTTATGTCTATACACACTGAGCCGAATGGAGGAGGGGCATTGACTACAACTCTGATCTCAGATATATATCAATAAGTATCCTGTTTTTTGCTTATTTTTGCTAGTTATTGCTTCTAGTAATTTATATACAGCATTTTTTTATTGCCTGCTGCATACTTTTTACCTTATTTTATTGCTATTAACTAATCTGCATGGTTACACTAAAATTGTCTGCCTTACAGGGCCTGATAAATAAGGTTTTTACTGTCACACTGTAAATCTTTTTAGCTAGTTTCACTGTGTGAAAGGTATAACAGGAAATTTTCTCTACTTGTTAAGCACCTGTTTGTTTGTTTGTTCTGATTTCCTGCCAAGTGCATCATATAACTAATTTGTTTGCAGTTAAAAGCATTCTGTAGAGTCTCCTTGCTCCTTTATCTATTTAAAAACTTTCATTTTGAAGCTCACTGCTGTTCTTCTGCTGTGATAAACATTTCTGTAGTGTTTACTGTCTAAAAGAGTGTAGGCTAGTACCTGTAGTATTGTTCCCCACTCTCCCTGTTGGTGTCTTGATGTTATACTTAGTGGCTTTGCAGTTGCCTGCCCCTACTATAAATTTGATCTGGGACACTCCTCCCAGTCTAGTGTCATTAGTTCATTCTACCTAATACAGAGAGAACATTTGAGAAGGCCAACCCACTTAGTTTTCTAACCTTGAATTATCTTCTGCTTCTCCTCTCTCCCTTTCCTTTACAAAATAGAAAAACGTTGCTAGAATCTCTCTGTGTTCTGCTTAACTGTAACAAAAAAATTACTCTTGTTTCCTGCTTTTCCTGTAACTAGTCTAATCCAGATACAGATTTGCTATATCCCAGACTGTTTGTAAGCTTCTGAGCCCCCTAAGCCTGTCTGTGTTGGAGGGAAGCCTGCTAGCTTATCAGTGGGAGTGGTAAGCACTAGGTAACCTATCTAACACATAAGGAGTGGTTTCTGGCCAGAAATTGTAGTTATTAGCTGTTTGGGCAGTTTTTCCATCTCTCTCAACTTCCTGATTTAAAAGCCTGCATTTGCACTTGTTCCCCTCCCTTCCTGTAACTAGTCTAGTCCAGATACAGATTTGCTGTATCCAGGACAGTTTGTAAGCTCCTGAGCCCCCCAAGCCTTTCAATGGTTGGAGGGAAGCCTTCTAGCTTATTAGTGGGAGTGGTAAGCACTAGGTAACCTATCTACCACATAAGGAGTGGTTCTGGCCCAGAAATTGTAGTTATTGACCGTTTGGGCAGTTTTTCCATCTCTCTCAACTTTCTGATTTAAAAGCCCACATTTGCATTTGTTTCCCCCCTTTCCTGTAACTATTTATTTATTTACATTTGTTGACCGGCAGTGTCCGACTGGACATAGGTCCATTTTCAGTGGAGGCCCGGGGAGAAAAGCTTCACAGTTAAAATAAACAGACAGTAGTTACATTGCATGAAATAGCGATTAACAATTTAACATAGCAATTAATTACAAACATATTTGCAGATGAAGAACATAGTACATCAGTAGACAACTAGAATCTTTATCTGCGAAGTACATAACAGACATTAACAAATGTTACAATAAGAAGTTCCTGCTGTATAAAAAGTACTAGGCTTATGAGCATCTGAGCTTGCTATAATCAAGATAGTTAGTGGGGTGGAAAAAAAGGTAGTGGTTGGATGGGGTGGGTGATATTAGAGTGGGAATTGCAAGGGCATAGCCAGCATGTTTTTAGGTGCGCTTTTAGTAAAGTTTTGAAGTGGGTGCATGATGGTACAGAGGTAATTGTGGGTGGGAGGGAGTTCCATAATTTGGCTATGGCACAAGAGAATAGTGCTTCACCAGCAGAGTTATTGGCTTTAGTGATCTGCAAGTGATTTTTGTTGCTGGATCTTAGTGGTCTGGTGGCGCGATAGGGTTGGAGTAGATTCTGGAGGGATGGGACATTTAGTGGATGGTTTACTAGTTTGTGGGCGAGTGATAGTTGATACCATTGAAGGAGGTGAGGGAGTTCAAGCCAGCCCAGTTCAGCAAGTGAGAGACAGTGGTGACTATGGTAGGATGCCCCTGTGGTGAATTTGGCAATTTTGTTGTAGCAGGTCTCTAGCTTGTTTAGATCGCATTGCCTTAGGTTGGTATATATTGGAGAGGCACAAAGTAGGGTGGAGAAAAGGTGGGAATTTGCTATTGAAATCTTTGCTGCTTTGGTGAGAAGTTGCTTATTTCTGTATAACGCTCCTAGTTTTTTGTGGACTTTTTTTATGGTCATGGATATGTGAATGTCAAATGTTAGTTTATTGTTTATTTCCACTCCTAGGAATTTGGTGTGTTCAGTTGGGTATATAGTGGTGTTGTCTTTTGCTGTGATGTTAAAGTGAGAGTTGTTTTGAGTATGTTTGGTGGGTTGGAAGATGAGTAGTTTAGTTTTGTTTGGGTTGAGTATTAATTGGGCATCGGATAACCAAGTTTCAACAGAGGAAAAGGCTTCCTGTGTGGCTTTTTGCAGTTTGGGTAGGGACAGGGCTGAGCAGATGATGTCTGAGTCATCTGCGTATTGTATGAGTGTGCCATGTTTGGTGGCAGAGACTATTTTATTGGTGAAAACAGAGAAGAGTAGGGGTCCACGGATGGATCCTTGGAGAACCCCTATGGAGATAGGCAGTTGGGGAGATATGTAATTCTGCCATACAACGGATTGTTGGCAGTCAGACAGGTAACTCTGAAACCAGTTGGTGACTGATTGAGAGAAGGATAGATTATTGAGGACAGAGATGAGTTGTTTATGTGGGACCATGTCAAATGCTTTAGATAGGTCTAGGAAAGTAGCAGAGGAGAGATAGCCATTGTTTTTATGCTGAAGGATAATGTTAGTAAAGGAGAGTAAGGCAGTGGTGGTGCTATGGTTTGGTCGGAAACCATGCTGAGTATTGGAAAGGAGGTTGTTAGTAAGGAGGTAGTCTGAGACCTGAGAATGTATGCATCTCTCTAGTATTTTGGAGAGTGGAGAGAGAATAGCTATGTGGCGGTAATTGGTTAGTTCTGTGGAGGGGCCGCCTTTGTGGAGGGGAATTATATGTGATACTTTCCACAGTGTGGGAACGTAACTTTCTGACAGATATTGGTTAATCAAGATGGATACTGGGTAGGCCAGAGCATCAGCTGCGATTTGTAGGTATTCACTTGGGAAGTTGTCTGCTGCTAATTTGGTGGGCTTAAGTTTAGTTAAGAGTTTTTTTATGTTGGAGGTAGGTACAGGAGAAAAAGAAAAGGCAGTGGGGAGATTACTAGTTGAAGATGTGGGTTGGAGGGGAGGGGGGTTGTGTTGTTTAGCTAGTGATAGTATGGTTTGTGTGAAGTGTGTGTTGAATGAGGTAGCAATATTTTTGGAGGAGTGAGGGATGATAGGAGGAGGGTTACTGACTTTACCTGGGTGGAGGATGGAGTTTATGGAGGACCAGAATTGTTTGGGGCTGTGTTGGGAGGAGTCTAGGGCAGACTGGTAGTACTGGAATTTGTCCTGTTTTATTAGCTTTTTAACTCTATTGCGTAGTTCTAGGAATTTCTGTCTAGTTGAGGGGGTTTTGGTTTTGCACCAGTGCTCCCAGGCTTTATCTCTGTTTTTCATTTCTGGAAAGTCTTATGGGGGCATGGTAATTAAGGATGCTCAGGAAGGTAGTATTAAAAAATTCAACTGCGTCATCAAGACTGAGGTACTTTAGGGGATGCCAGTTATATTCTTTGAGGGATGAGATGAATGTGAGTGAGTTAAAGTTTAGTTTTTTATGTATTTGATGGTAGATGACAGGTTTAGCTTGGTATAGGTATTTTTTGAGTAGGAAAGTTGGGGAGTGATCACTGAGGCTATCTAATAAGCTGCCTGTTATATATGACTGGGGGCTCTTACTGACTAGTATCCAATCCAGGGTAGTGTGCTTGCTGGAGTTTTTATTTATCCTGGTTGGCAACTGGCCTAGTTGGGTGAAGCCATGAAGGTTTATATGATGGGTTGGATTGTTGCCAGAACAGGATTGCCAATCAATATTGAAATTACTTAAAATGATAGTTTCTTGGGGGAGATGGTGGGTGGAACAGCTGAGGAGGTTTTCTAGTGGAGGGATGTTTTGGCCAGCTGGGAAGTAGCATCCAGTTATGTTGATGGTTTTGTTTTGGTTTATTTTGAGGTTGGTATATATTATTTCTTCATTGCCTATTTGTGGAGCTGATGATTTTAAGATCTGGATGTTTAGATGCTGTTTAAATATTATAGCTACACCGCCTCCTTTCTTGTTTAGCCGGTCTACTCTTAGTATGCCGTAACCGGTAGGGAGTATTTGCTCACAGGTAATGTGAGGTTTTAGCCAGGTTTCTGTCCGGATGACTATATCTGGGGAGTATAAGTCTATGGTGGCATGGAGTTCATGGACTTTGTTGGATATACTTCTAATATTTAGGCTTAGTAGAAGGAAGTCACTTGGCTTTCTATTGGCTGTGATATGGGAGAAGTTGTGGTTTCTAGTCTGATTATGAGGATTGGGGTCGGAGATGGTAGGGCCAGGGTTGGAGTAGATGTCTCCACTTACGGCTAATTTTGATATGCATGAGATTATTAGTTTTCTCAGTTTTTGAATGTGTTTGTTTATTAGGGAAACTTTATGATTGTGCTCTGTGGGTAACAGGTATGGTGGGAGGGTTACTATGTTAAGTTGTAGTGATGCTTTATGTTTGAGTAATATAGTTGGTAGAATATGCGGGGGGTGCATAGGGATGGTTCTTGAGTTGGTCTTGAGTTAGTCTTGAGTTAGTATAGTCTAGATACAAATTTGCTGTATCCAGGACTGTTTGTAAGCTCCTGAGGCCTCCAAGCCTTTCTATGTTGGAGGGAAGCTTGCTAGCTTATCTGTGGGAGTGGTAAGCACTAGGTAACCTATCTACCACATAAGGAGTGGTTTCTGGCCCAGAAATTGTAGTTATTGGCCATCTGGGCAATTTTTCCATCTCTCTCAACTTTCTGATTTAAAAGCCCGCATTTGCACTTGTTTCTTCCCTGTAACTAGTCTAGTTCATATACAGATTCTTAGTTTTAGCACTTGCATTTACTTATTCGTGCTCTGCACTTGTTCAGAACTTGCTGTAAGCACTAAATAAGCTACAAATTACTACAGCACTCAACCTTCCTCATTACCTAGAGGAAAACAGTTTTGTACTTACTTTCCTCACTTGTTTAGAGAAAAACAGCTCTTGTACTCACTTGTCTAGAGGAAAATAGTTTTTTTTTTATTCAGGCATGTCCAAGGGTCAACTCCCAGTGTTTTCTCCTGCCTATCTGATGAATCTGGGCAATTTGGGGCAATGTAGCAATTGCCTCATGTACACAGACAACCATCTCCTCCTACCACCCAACACTACAACCTGCGAGAGATGCACTTATCTAGCCAAACTGGAGGTAAAGCTCTCTCCAACCAAGACTGAACTTGACAGTCAAGAGGCGAAGGTAAACACTTGCACCACACCACACTCACCTACACCACCAAAATCCACACACAGAAACACAAAAACATTCATGGAGGCTCTCAGTAATAATCTGCTCAAGCAACAGAGACCTCCAAAGCAGAAACGCAAGCAACCTCCACCCCCCAACACAACCCAAATTACACATAGCCCACAGACTCAGTGTGCCACTCAACCACAGCCCATAAGGCAAAACAACGTAACCAACACATTAGTCACAGGTGACTCTGTAGTCAGGCACACTGATGTCGCACTCACCAGGCTAAACAAGGAGAAGGTTACTGTCAGCTGCCTGTCAGTTGCCAGGATCCACCACATAACCTACGCACTCAGGTCACTCCACAACAAGTACAAATATGATTCTGTCATTGTCCATGTTGGTGTGAATGACCTGAGACATACCTCCCTGGACTACATGAAAACAGACATGGAAGAGCACTCTGATCTTGTAGCCCAGGCAGGTATGACCCTAGCCCTGAGTAGCATCCTGCCATTGCCCAGAATGATACCACACTACAAGGACAAAATGATTGACTTCAACAATTGGCTAAGCTTCTGGTGTCATTCTAAGGGGATCCAGTATCTGTCTGCCTGAGAAGACATGGTCGACAGACCATGATGCTTTGCCAGAGATGGCCTGCATCTGTCACCCCTGGGATTCCGGATACTGGCTAAGGCTCTTGCCGCCCCTATAGTGCCTTTTTTAGGCAAGGCTCAAATGACAAATTCACCACCATAACAGGAACAGGCAAGCAAAAACTGAGGGTAATGCTACTCAATGCTAGAATTCTAAATCTCAAAATGCACTCCCTCAAGACACTCCTTAAAATGGAGAACATCGATGTTTGTGCAGTGACTGAGACCTGGTTCAAGGCTCTAGAGAGCACCCGTGCATTACCAGGCTATAACTCATACCACACTTTTTGGCCATCTAACCTGGACTGGAACACCAAAGGCAGAGGTGTGTCCATACTCATTAAGGATATCCACACCTCCAGGCTAGTTGCTCTACATAATGCATTCAAGGTTATCCAAGTGCAACTAACTCTGGGTAAAACTTCAATCCAAATTGTAGCTTGCTACAGATCCCCCACCATGCCCCAGGATTCCCACTCCTCTTTTCTTGATATACTGGAAAATATTAGAGTTCAACCAAGCAGCTTAATAATGGGCGATTTCAACTACCCCACCATTAAATGGGAAAATTACTCATGTACCAACTCCATCGCTCAATGCCTTTTGGAATTCATAAATTTCAATGCCCTGGATCAACTTATCCATATCCCCACCAGGGGCAACAATATCCTAGACCTAGTTATTACCAACATGAGTGACCAGTGTTCCACACCTGAAGTCAACTCCTCGTTGGTCAGATTTGACCATAAGCTAATCACCCTAGATATCCACATCCCACCCCCACCCCCCATTAAGGAAACCATGGTAAAAAAATTCTCCAAAGCCAACTTCATGCTTCTTAAGACAGAAGTGGTGAGCTTCATGACACACATGCAGATAGACAATACAGTTATGACTGCTAAATCCTACACAAATGCAGTCTATAAGCACTTACACAAGTGCATGGATCATGCTATCCTAAACAGAACCAAGACGCTATCGTCCAAAAAAAGGAAGCCAATCTGGTGGTCCCCAACCATAAATGAACAAGAGGTGACCAAACTGAATGAACACAAGCGAGGAAAACAGAAAAAACAGAAAAAAGCTAAAAAGCTATAAAGACCCTTTTGTAGTTCAGTTCCAAAATTAGCTGCACGGACCTCCTCCGGCTTCCTCAAAGAATATGCAGAAAAAAAAAAAAATCAAAGTTACAGTTTAGTTTAGCTACAGGGATATAACCAACATCCATCATGACATCAATTCAATTGTCACGAAACTTCATATAATAAAACCAAGTTAAACCTCACATAATTTCATAATATAATTTACAATATAAACAATGAGCAGATCATGTGCATAAACATAAATAACAACACAGGGTACCAAAACAAACCATACAGCTTTAATCATACAAACCAGCCAACAATATCATTTAAATTGGATGACAAACTAGGCTAATAATAACTTCATAAAATGACAACATAAGTCATAAGACAAGCTCAAAAGACAAGAGACAAGGTGTTGTGTGTTGTGTGTGTTTAAACTATAAAAACTAAACAACTGTTAACTAATATAAACTTAATGTTAGCTAAGTTATGTAACTACCTAAAAGCAAGAGCCTACAAAAAAACATTAAAAACCTATAGCTAGATACATGGGGTCTAAAAAAAAAGAAAAAAGACTAAATGGAAAGTGGAGAATCTTTAATTCACTGGGTATATCTTGAAGTTATCGAAGTAATACTTACAACTAGGAGCACGCAACAATATACTACAAAGGCTAGGCAGGCGGGGATAGTTAAAAGACAACAACCACTCCTTCCACAGTTCCTTATTCTCCAAGAGGCAGGAAGGGTCCACCCCTAAAATTAGGTGGTCTATTGCATTGATTGGAAAATGCCAACTGGGTGGCCTGGATTTAGAACTAATAATAGCTAATGCCTATTTATCATCTAATCCTATCAGCATGCTCATACATTCTGTCCACATTTATTCCTCTCTCCATGTTTAAAATGGTTTGAGTGTTCATACTGTAGGTAGTAACAAAACTCAGCGAGAAGTTACTTTGGTCTTAGAGTTGGTTGCATAGTACTCATCACTTCCTCAACTGTCATAACTGGACCCCAGACAGCCATCTTGTTGTGTCTTTCACCAATTAACGTCCAGGTAATCTATCTCTCAAGAGGTGAAACTTAAATGTAAAAAAAAAAAAATGTTGAAGAAGAGTTGATAGAATCAACAAATGCTTGTGCTTGTCCTCTTCTCTGAACAACAACAAAGAAACCGTCGTAGAGGAACCGGTATAGTATGTAACAAGCCCCTGTTCCTATTTTTCTATTCATCATATTTAGCCCATCACTTATACAAATTCATATCGATTTTGCCATCAAAATAGGTCCCTAAAAAAACCTCTAATTCTTTGAATGCTGCCATTTGACTTCATTCTTTGAAGCTGCTGTATAAAGCATCGCCTTCTAATAGTAGTGACATCTTTTCATTGTATGTTGTATTATGGAAATAACGAGCCCCCCCTGGTTTTGGTTTTTATAACCGGTGATCGGGTAATGGTAACCCTCCAAAAAAGTCTTTGCTAATCTTTTGGTAACATTATATATATTGTTTAGGCCATATATGCTTTGCACTATAGTTAATTTAAAGTCAAAAGTCAACTTCACACAACTTTCAAACAACTGTAAGGAGTGGAATGCAGAGGCGGTTAAATACACTAGCTAGTTTCAGTCAGCTTTTCATAGTGTTATCACCCACTCACTCCTCGTTGTCTTTTGAAATTGATCAAAAACAACATTTTAAGTTCATCTTTCTTACAAAACATTTTATTGCTCAATGTTTTTTTTGGCGTACCGAATTCAACTTTGAATATATTAGTTACCAAATGCCAACAATATAAGTTGGTTGTCTATCTGGTGATGTTAGAGAAATTATAAATCCCTAATCCCCATATTTATTTATTTTGTAAGGTGTAACTTATTTAAGTTTTATTTTACATTTAAGTTTTCACCTCTTAGAGATAGATTACCTTGACATCCACTCAAACATTTTAAACATCATTTAGGAAAAATTGGTATCTTATCTCTTCAATGCCCTCCCTAGTCGAGAACTGGGGGAAGATTAGAGATTTATTTTCAGGAGGTCTAACAATCTTAAGGAACTGATGCAAAGGAGTGAGTGAGGAGGGAGGATTTTTTTAAAGGAGAGAGATGACTGGATGTTCTGCTTTCAAGCAAACTGCTGTCGAGGTTTCTACATAGGAAAAAAAACAGAAGGTTAAGGTTGAGAATGTATGATGTATGAGCATCTGTATGCTATTAGGAATATGATGGATAATGCATTATACTTATTGCCTCAAATCCAGGCCACAGTTTCACCTTCATCACATGGCAATATACGTCCCCAACCATAAACAAACTCTACAACAGAAGGAAGAAACTGTTGCAAAAGAGAGTAAAATCCCATGAGTGGAGGAGCCCCCTGGTCAGCCTCAGTAAGAAGCTGAGATCCCTTATAAGATCCTCCAAAGCTAGCTATGAAAACAAAATCACCACTGATTCTATGGACAACCACAAAGCATTCTATGGCTATGTCAAGAATCTCAATGGCAACACCCAGATCTGCTCTGAGTTACAGCAAAACGGCATGAAAATTACAGAACTAACTGATATTGCCAACATCCTGGCAGAAAGGTTCAGTGCTAACTTTACCCCCCTCTCACCCCCTAAAGGGCCTATATCTATACGGGTAGAATCCAGAGTCTCTGTAATCACAACTATGCAGGTAAAAGCTGCACTCCCTAAAGCCAAAAACACAGCATCCATGGGACCGGATAAAATCCCAGGCTGCATTTTACATGAACTTCAGAACGAACTGGCTCCCCACCTAAGCACCATGTTCAGTCATAGCCTCACGTCAGGCTTTGTGCCCACTGAATGGCACACAGCAAAAGTTATCCCACTCCACAAAGGGGGATTCACCACTGATCCTGGGAACTATCACCCTATAAGCCTGACAAGCCTGATCTGTAAGGCCATGGAATGTATCATCATGGAACTCATAAACAAAGACATTGGTAACCTCCAAATTCATGACCCCACCCAGTTCGGGTTTGTGAAAGGCAGATCATTCCTCCTGAACCTGATTGACTTCTCTGAGGCAGTCACCAAAGCCGTAGACGAGGTTAAGGTGGTTCACACAGTCTATCTTGACCTCACCAAAGCTTTTGACACCATCCCCCACTCTGGAATTATAGCTAAACTCACTAAACTAGGTATAAATCCCTATGTCACAAGATGGATTGCCAGCTGGCTCACTGACAGAACCCACACTGTAAAAGTTGCAGACTCCAAATCTGACTTCAAACCAGTGACAAGTGGAGTACCACAGGGTTCAGTCCTGGGACCTCTCCTGTTTGGTATCTACTTCTCTGAAGTACAGGCTAACACAGAAGGCCTTTGGCTAATGAAGTTCACAGATGACTGCAAACTGGGAGCCATAGTCAAGTCCCCAAATGATGTGGACATCCTACAGAAGGGCCTCACTGAGACAGATGCCTGGTGTCAAAGCCATGGCCTCAAGCTCAATGCCAAAAAGTGCATTGTCATCCCCTTTGGTAAAAACTCTGTACCCATGAACTACCACAAGGGAACAGCAGTCTACTTAACTCCAAATGTGTGATAAGAGACCTTGGGACCCAAGTGGACAGTAGTCTCTCCTTTGATAATCACATCACCACAGTAGTCAGGAAATCCTTCTATGTGGCACACCTCATCACAAAAGGGTTCTCATCCAGGAAAAAAGAGGTCATTGTTCCCCTCTGCTCAACACTCATTAGACCCATTACAGAGTACAACACCCATGTACCTCACAAGACATCTGCAGCAGCTGGAAAGGGCGTACCTCACAAAGAGGATTACTGGCCTCAAACAGATGCCCTACACTGACATTCTCAAAAAACTCCAGCTTTACTCTGTAGCATATCACCTACTCCTAGGTGATCTCTGCCTAACATATAAAGCTATGTCAAACCCAGAGCTGTTGGACATGCTACACCTAAGAAAATCCCAATCCCTCCAAACTACATGCTCTAGGGACCTAAACCTTGTCACCACAATAAACAGGACATGCTGGAGGGATAGATTCCTGTCCCGCAGACTTCCCATACTCCGGAACAAGCTACCCATCTATGTCAAGCAAAGTTCCTCATTAGCACTCTTCAAGAAAAATCTTGATGAGTGGATGGGAAATAGGAAGTACACCCAGGGGATTACTTTTGTGGTTCTGCTCATTAGGGGTACAGGAAAATAACTTTCTTGGGTGGCGTAAGCTAGGGAACCTTGTTGGCTAGGCTTACTTAGGCCCTTGGGCCGATAGCCTAATACCTACCTATGAACCTATGAAATGAATGTAATTCAAGCACAGTGGTTTTAATCTTGTTCATTAAGTGTTCTCTGCTGCTGGTCTGTATTCTATAATCATAAGGTTGAAACATAAGCTCTTTTTAAAATGCATTAGTGCAGTAGAGACCATATCTGTTAGATAGCTAATGCAGTATGGTTAAACTTCTTGTATAAATATGGGTAGATTCAGACAAACAAGTAAGTGTAGCAACACTAAGTCATGGAAATAAAAGTGAGGATATGGGTTAAATTAAAAATAATGCTGAAAATGTGTATGAAGATGTAGCCAAACACCAAAATACCTAAAAACAGTGCTCATGTCGTTGAATCTAATAACTTTATGAGGTGACACCATTTTCCAGACCAAAACAAAAACAACTCACAAATGAAATAAAGGGTTAACAAAGATAATAGAAAAGTACATTTTGGGTTGCAAACCAGAATGCAATATTAGTTAAAGAATTATCCAAACCAGAACTGTGAGGCAGAAACAAACCTAAATTCACATCATTATTTTCATACAGCAGTGTGTAGGGATTGAAAGACCGCCAAAAAAAGAAAAAAATAAGTACATCCTGTGGAACATAACAAAGATGCTAAATGGATAGAAGAAATAAAAGAATGAATAAGAAGTTTATAGGTGCAGGATATGAAATGGGATGAAGTAACAGCTAGAGAGATTGAAATAAAGTTAAGAAAAGCCTCTAATTGGAAATCCCAGGCCCAGATACAGTACCTAACTTCTGGTTAAAAGTATTAACATCTTTGTATGAAGATTTAGCCATGAGTAAGAGCAATTTTTATGTGCACCCAGAAGAGACACCAACCTGGCTAAGAACAGGCAAAACAATGCTCCTTCTTATGAGTGAACCTGTAAGCTACCCTAAAAATTATAGACCAATAACTTGCCTTCCGACGTCGTATAAACTATACATGGGAATTGATGCCAACAGAGTTTAGTCATTTAGAAGAAAACTCAATTATGGCAGTAAAACAAAAGGGCAATAAAAGAAAGTCACATGGAACAAAGGATCATCTGTTGTTAAATAAAGTCATAGTGGAGAACTGTAAAAAGGGGAAGAATCTAAGTATGGCATGGACTGACTACAAAAAAGCATTTGATAGTATCCCTCATTCATGGATAAAAGAGTGCTTAAAAATGTATAAGATACACCCCACACTGATCGACTACATTACAGTGACCATGAAACAGTGGCAGACCACTTTGCAATTAAGCCATGATAAAGGACAAATTGTTACCCTAAGGATAAAAATTCAAAGAGGGATATTTCAGGGTGACTCTGTCACTGTTACTATTCTGCCTTGCCCTTAATCCATTAAGCTGTTTACTCAACAGCTTAGGGCCCATGGTATCTGGCTCCTAGAAAACAACAAAATGTAAAGACTTCTCACCTTCTCTTTGTCAATGATTTAAAACTGTATAGCTCATCAGATGAGGAACTGAAAGCACATCTGCAAGTTGTCAAAACTTTTTCAGTTGATATAAGAATGTCATTTGGTCTTGATAAATGTGCAAAAGCAACCTTTAAAGCAGGAAAACTGCAACACCAGGAAAACATCAGTTTGAGACAAGAATGTGATATAAAAGAACTTGCGCAAGGAGTGTATAAATAATTGGGAACTGATGAAGGATCAACAATAAAACATGAACAAATGCGAATAAAACTTAGTAAGGAATACTTTAGAAGACTTAAATTAATCCTGAAAACAGCACTGAGATCTAGCAATAAAATTCAAGCTATAAACCAATTTGCTCTTCCTGTTCTAACTTACAGTTTGGATTGATTGACTGGCCCCAAAATGTGTTGGCTAGATCAGATAGGAAAATAAGAACGATACTTCATGCTCACCAAATGATTTATAAAAATCAGTGCATACCAAGATTATATATTCCCCATTCCAAAGGAGGGATGGGCCTCCTTGAAAATGATTATATGTACAGATCTGCAATTGTGGGACTCCACACCTATCTGCTGACCCAAATGTAGTGAAAGTTTTGAAACATGAGGAGAATAAATCTAAGATGACTTCTCTGCTTAATTTATCAGAAGCATATCGGCATCAAGCAGGAATGGAAATCAAACCAGAAGTAGATAAAAATCAGGCAGCAACTGAATCTGCCAAAAAACAAAAGAAAGAATATAAGATGAAGGACCAGATGAGAAGGTAAGAAATGTGGAAAAAGCAAAAATAAAGTTGCAAGTATAGAAAACTTCTGGAAGAACCTCATGTTCATCAGTAACAAACACAGGAATGGTTAAGGAGAGGTGAATTTAAGCCAAGAGATGAAAGGTTAATATTGGTGGCCCAAGATAGTGGACTGTGTACACATTGATTTATAAACTCCATTGAACATGTGGGAGAAACAGACAAATGTAGATTTTGTAAAACTGAATTGGAAACAGTTGCACACCTCATTGCTGGCTGTGACATATTGATGGCAGAAGGATTGTATACTGAAAGGCATAATAATGTTGCGAGACTATTGCACTGGGGATTGTGCAAACATTATGGCATTGAAGTGGCTGAAAAACACTGGAAACATAAACCACAAAGCATCATAGAAAATGAAGAAGTCTACATCACATGGGATCAGCCATTACCAAAAGTTTAAAAGATAGATGCTGGAAAACCAGATATAGTGGTCCATGAAAAGAAGACAAGAGCAGTATCAATCATTGAAATTACCACACCCAGTGACTACAGTGTCTTGTGTACAGAGAGACACAAAGTCATAAAATATCAGGATCTGCAGGTGGAAATGAGAGCAATGTGGAAGAAAGATACCCAGATAGTTCCAATAGTAGTAGGAACAACGGATCTTATAGAAAATAATCTACAATTGTACTTAGATATCTTACCAACACATGTAACCCCATATGAATTGCAGAAGGAGTCATTACTGGGCACATTGCGGTTGCTGCGAAGAGCACTATTGGCTGACATCAAAGATTGAAACAATACTAATTTCATTAACTTTAATCATACTTTCATTTAGGAATGGGGTACATTCCCATCATGGTATTAGAAACCCAAAAGACTTGGAGAAATTAAAAAAAAATCAGTGTGTAGCCATGTAAAATAAATCATATTTCCTTACACAACTCTACAACATGTGACATAAGTTGTAATGCAGTAACCAGTGTCATAGGCAGGCACAATGCAGAAGCATTAAAAAAACACAAAAAACACAATAGTGACAGCAAGCACAGCCCTTGCCTGTCTACATAAATATGAATGTACCATCTGTACCACAGCAACTACAGACTACAATATGTTGCATGAAGGCATAACATTATGGTATTCACTCATCTGAGATATAACATCACTAACCCATTATGGCACCCACAGTGAAATCAGTCACCCATGAAAATAGGGGTCCTCTAATGATATGCAAACAACACCAGTGCTCATTTCAGCCTGCATGCTTAATGATCATATACATATCAAAAATCCTAGTTATCACATAACCATAAATAAAGTCAGGCACTGATACCTACCCTAATCAATAGACAACACACATCACTCATAACTTTAGGGATAAAGATTGCAAGGGGGTAAGTCCTGCATCACTCTTATGTGGGTCTGCATCCTCTATGCCCCTGCTTCTTATATGTATATGTGTATGTATATATATATATATATATATATATATATATATATATATATATATATATATATATATATCTATATATATATCTCGGTCTACTTCAGTTTACCGAATTATGATCAAAAATTAAAACAACGAGATGACAACACCGAAATGCCACAACAAACATTCACAGACTCAAAATTCAAGATACCAAAAAACCCAGCTTCAGATGTTACACATAATTTTTTTATTTTTTTATTTTTTTTTTTTGGAACCTCATAGCTTTTAAATGGAGATCATGGTATAGTGATGATCAGGAAATTCACCCTTTTCCCCATTGAAATGCCACCTCAGAGTTCATAGGTTCATAGGTAGGTAATAGGCTATCGGCCCAAGGTCCTACATAAGCCTAACCAGCAAGGTTCCATAGCTTACATCACCCAAGAAAGTTATTTTCCTGTGCCACTGTCAAGCAGAGACACAGAAGTGATCCCTGGGCTGTATTTCCTATTTCCCATCCACTCATCAAAATTTTTCTTGAAGAGTGCTAATGAAGAGCTTTGCTTGACATAGACGGGTAGCTTGTTCCAGAGTATAGGAAGTCTCTGGGACAGGAATCTATCCCTCCAGCATGTCCTGTTTATTGTGGTGACAAGGTTTAGGTCCCTAGAGCATGTAGCTCGGAAGGATTGGGATTTATTTAGGTGTAGCATGTCCAACAGCTCTGGGTTTGACATAGCTTTATATGTTAAGCAGAGATCACCTTGGAGTAGGCGATATGCTACGGAGTAAAGCTGGAGTTTTTTGAGGTGGTCAGTGTAGGGCATTTGTTTGAGGCCAGTAATCCTCTTTGTGAGGCACTTCTGTGGCCTTTCCAGCTGCTAAAGATGTCTTGTGAGGTACATTCCAAAAGGGGCGTTGTACTCTATAATGGGTCTAATGAGTGACGAGTAGAGGGGAACAATGACCTCTTTTTTCCTGGATGAGAACCCTTTTATGATGAGGTGTGCCACATAGAAGGACTTCCTGTCTACTGTGGCAATGTGACTATCAAAGGAGAGACTACTGTCCACATGGATCCCAAGGTCTCTTATCACACATTCGGTGTTAATATATATATAATTTGCACGGGGTGTGGAAGGTGCAGGGTAGATTGTTGCCCTGCAAAGACATAGAAAAAGATTGTTGTCACTGGAATGATTATCATCCAGAAAGTGCTCCATGTTTGCCGCAGAAGTTGCTGTAAATCACAATGTAGTTTAAAGGGACAAACGTCTATTTCTGCTATAATGGATTGAATATGTTTGTTTTCTTCTTGTAAGTTTCGGTTTTGTGAACATTCATTTTTCAGCAGTTTCAATGTTATTATCTCACTCTTTTCCGATTCACTCATATGTTAATTCAGTAAACTGACATACACCCATGTGTGTGTGTGCATATATATATATATATATATATATATATATATATATATATATATATATATATAGTGTGTGTGTGTGTGTATGTGTATATATATATATATATATATATATATATATACACACACACACA